>NC_092138.1:0-2500 GCF_043159975.1 Macaca nemestrina
CTAACCCTAACCCTAACCCTAACCCTAACCCTAACCCTAACCCTAACCCTAACCCTAACCCTAACCCTAACCCTAACCCTAACCCTAACCCTAACCCTAACCCTAACCCTAACCCTAACCCTAACCCTAACCCTAACCCTAACCCTAACCCTAACCCTAACCCTAACCCTAACCCTAACCCTAACCCTAACCCTAACCCTAACCCTAACCCTAACCCTAACCCTAACCCTAACCCTAACCCTAACCCTAACCCTAACCCTAACCCTAACCCTAACCCTAACCCTAACCCTAACCCTAACCCTAACCCTAACCCTAACCCTAACCCTAACCCTAACCCTAACCCTAACCCTAACCCTAACCCTAACCCTAACCCTAACCTCTAACCCTAACCCTAACCCTAACCCTAACCCTAACCCTAACCCTAACCCTAACCCTAACCCTAACCCTAACCCTAACCCTAACCCTAACCCTAACCCTAACCCTAACCCTAACCCTAACCCTAACCCTAACCCTAACCCTAACCCTAACCCTAACCCTAACCCTAACCCTAACCCTAACCCTAACCCTAACCCTAACCCTAACCCTAACCCTAACCCTAACCCTAACCCTAACCCTAACCCTAACCCTAACCCTAACCCTAACCCTAACCCTAACCCTAACCCTAACCCTAACCCTAACCCTAACCCTAACCCTAACCCTAACCCTAACCCTAACCCTAACCCTAACCCTAACCCTAACCCTAACCCTAACCCTAACCCTAACCCTAACCCTAACCCTAACCCTAACCCTAACCCTAACCCTAACCCTAACCCTAACCCTAACCCTAACCCTAACCCTAACCCTAACCCTAACCCTAACCCTAACCCTAACCCTAACCCTAACCCTAACCCTAACCCTAACCCTAACCCTAACCCTAACCCTAACCCTAACCCTAACCCTAACCCTAACCCTAACCCTAACCCTAACCCTAACCCTAACCCTAACCCTAACCCTAACCCTAACCCTAA
Source organism: Macaca nemestrina (assembly GCF_043159975.1). Lineage (NCBI taxonomy): Eukaryota > Metazoa > Chordata > Mammalia > Primates > Cercopithecidae > Macaca > Macaca nemestrina. The sequence continues at coordinate 1,008 of NC_092138.1, forward strand.
CCCTAACCCTAACCCTAACCCTAACCCTAACCCTAACCCTAACCCTAACCCTAACCCTAACCCTAACCCTAACCCTAACCCTAACCCTAACCCTAACCCTAACCCTAACCCTAACCCTAACCCTAACCCTAACCCTAACCCTAACCCTAACCCTAACCCTAACCCTAACCCTAACCCTAACCCTAACCCTAACCCTAACCCTAACCCTAACCCTAACCCTAACCCTAACCCTAACCCTAACCCTAACCCTAACCCTAACCCTAACCCTAACCCTAACCCTAACCCTAACCCTAACCCTAACCCTAACCCTAACCCTAACCCTAACCCTAACCCTAACCCTAACCCTAACCCTAACCCTAACCCTAACCCTAACCCTAACCCTAACCCTAACCCTAACCCTAACCCTAACCCTAACCCTAACCCTAACCCTAACCCTAACCCTAACCCTAACCCTAACCCTAACCCTAACCCTAACCCTAACCCTAACCCTAACCCTAACCCTAACCCTAACCCTAACCCTAACCCTAACCCTAACCCTAACCCTAACCCTAACCCTAACCCTAACCCTAACCCTAACCCTAACCCTAACCCTAACCCTAACCCTAACCCTAACCCTAACCCTAACCCTAACCCTAACCCTAACCCTAACCCTAACCCTAACCCTAACCCTAACCCTAACCCTAACCCTAACCCTAACCCTAACCCTAACCCTAACCCTAACCCTAACCCTAACCCTAACCCTAACCCTAACCCTAACCCTAACCCTAACCCTAACCCTAACCCTAACCCTAACCCTAACCCTAACCCTAACCCTAACCCTAACCCTAACCCTAACCCTAACCCTAACCCTAACCCTAACCCTAACCCTAACCCTAACCCTAACCCTAACCCTAACCCTAACCCTAACCCTAACCCTAACCCTAACCCTAACCCTAACCCTAACCCTAACCCTAACCCTAACCCTAACCCTAACCCTAACCCTAACCCTAACCCTAACCCTAACCCTAACCCTAACCCTAACCCTAACCCTAACCCTAACCCTAACCCTAACCCTAACCCTAACCCTAACCCTAACCCTAACCCTAACCCTAACCCTAACCCTAACCCTAACCCTAACCCTAACCCTAACCCTAACCCTAACCCTAACCCTAACCCTAACCCTAACCCTAACCCTAACCCTAACCCTAACCCTAACCCTAACCCTAACCCTAACCCTAACCCTAACCCTAACCCTAACCCTAACCCTAACCCTAACCCTAACCCTAACCCTAACCCTAACCCTAACCCTAACCCTAACCCTAACCCTAACCCTAACCCTAACCCTAACCCTAACCCTAACCCTAACCCTAACCCTAACCCTAACCCTAACCCTAACCCTAACCCTAACCCTAACCCTAACCCTAACCCTAACCCTAACCCTAACCCTAACCCTAACCCTAACCCTAACCCTAACCCTAACCCTAACCCTAACCCTAACCCTAACCCTAACCCTA
>NC_092138.1:1292500-1302500 GCF_043159975.1 Macaca nemestrina
TGCCTTCCCGCAGGTTGCCCGCAGAGACTTACAGTCCTTTTCCTTTGTTTTGTCCCTTCTCTAAAAATGTACTATTCTTTGTTGAAGATCTTACGTAAGCTGGGGGTCAAGGCCACTTCTTGGAGAATGATTCAGGACAGTTCTCTGGGTATCTCCCATGTATATATAAAATACACATATTAATCAACTTCTGTTTGTTTTTCTCTTGTTTATGTGTCCTTTGTAACAGGGGTTCATTACAACTAAGAACCTACCAGGAGTTACTCTTCCCCCACAAGATCCAGAATGCCTTTTGGTTTCCTCTAATGAAGCAGCAGCCTGACCAAGTCCTACCCACTGCTCTAGTACCGAGAACTCCAGCTGCAGCGCACAAAAGGAAAGTGAACACGGGGAAAGCTGGGACTTTGTTGAGGGTCACAGAGGAGTGGTTCCACGGGGTGCCAGGGGTGTGGGAGCAGAGTCTTGGCCTTTGGAGCAGGTAGCCTGCATGGTGAAAAGTGATGGGAATAGTGCTGCATTCAGATACGGGATGGACCGCAATAACAAAGAGACTCGATGCGGTGGCTGAGAGGCAAGTTCATTTCTCTTACTCAAGGATGGAGCAGGTGATCCAGAGCTACAGCAGTGGCTCCATGGGGCAGGGAGCCAGGCTCTCCGCCTTGTTACTCCACCTTCTCCTAGGGGATTCCTTTGGTCCAGGTGGTTCCTTCACATGAATGATGGCTTCATAGTCCAGCAGGTACGAAGGAGAAAAGAGTGAGGGAAGGCGCAACCGCTCTTTTGAAGGCCATGGCCTGGAACTTACCCAGCTTCCTACCTTAACTGAGTGACATGAGCACAACTAGAAAAGGAGGCTGGGAAATGTAGTCTTAATGCTACGTTGTCCTATGACCAGCAAAAATGTGGGGATTTCATTATTAAAGGCAGAAAGAGAGCATGTTAGGGGGACAAGAAGGCAATCAAAGGGGTAGATTAGGAGGGATGGGAATATCGTCGTCCACCCAGCAAGGAAGACAGTGTTGGGCACATAAAGGAGAGTGGGAAATGTCAAGGCAGAAATGACAGCTGATGATGACGGGGGGAACGAAGCCACTGACCACTGAGGACCCTGTGATCTGGATGGCAAAGAGGGTATTGTGTTAGGAGGCCAGCAAAGACAGGGACCTGGGGTTCACTGGGGCGTTGTGCAGGGCGCTGCGGCATGGTGGGCACACTGACTGTGGGACTGTAGAAGAAAGTACAGTTTGGGGACTGGCGCGTCAGCACCTCAGTGTCTTTACTGGGAAGATCTGGTTCTGTCTGGGATTTTTCTCTGCTATGTGAATTCCTTGCTCATTCACTATGGGGTCACTTCATTGATTTTCTACTCTTTTTTCTATTTTCTTATATGAGCTGTTCTCATTAATCTCTACTGCCAATTGTTTCAATGTAACGGTATTACCAAGAGGTACCATTGGACTACGGACTTTCTGAGGTGTTTTAGATGTGACCTTGACTTGGTTAAAAAGGATGGATGCAATCACCTTCCAAAATCTCCAAATTTATCACCCTAAAACCTCCAGTTGGGTGGTTGAAAACTGCAATATAAAGTCAGACAGATTTAAACTGGCATGAAACAATGTAGAGAAGGCTTATCAGTACACTTAAAAAACACTTTTATAGTTTTCATCTCCATCCTCAATTTGATAGCTCCAAGCTACAAATGATTCTTATAAACATCTGCTTCTTGTGTTTATTATGGTTTTGGATTTTTGTGCCAAGAATATGCATGACAGGGCTGCCATTCTTTTCGACCAAATGTATCTGAACATGTGTTTCTGCATTCTCATCTGTTTCTCTGTAGAGAAAACATGCATTGAACCAACAGCATGTCTGGAGCAGTATCTTGTGATTTCAACAGCTTCCCTCTGTGATCCACCAAACAGATATTCATGGTGGGCACTCTGTGCTCTCAGCCTGAATCTAACTCTGCCAAGCCGTGGTTCTCCAGCTCAGATATGGACGGTATTAACCGGGGGTCTTCCGGGTTGTTGGAGCCTCCAGAGCCTGGAGGAAGTGCAGCGTGTCAAGTGTGCCTATGCAAACTCAGCTTTAATCTGCTAAGAAGTGACAGAGCATATTGGATGACGGGAAAACCTGCCATATTGTTCCTCAAGCACTGAATCATCAAGAAATGCTCAGTAGCGATGAATACAAAGTAAGTTACCTGGGTTCTGGCTCAGTCTTGTCACTCAAAACGCTTTGGTAGGTCATTACAGCTCCATATGCGTGTGGCTGAGAATAAAGAGTCTGAATGTGATGCACATGTAAACACACAATTACGGTATTCTGTGTGAGTTCTAGATTGGAGGTTGTAGGGCTACAAACCAATTAGAGCACCTAAGCTGGGATTTGATGCAGCAGAGCAACGCCTCCCACATTCTGGCATTTCAGGGTGCCCTCCGCTCACTCTATAGTGAAGCTGTCAGCCAAAGGATGTATGTGCCAGCAACACTGACAGTGTAAACGTAAAAACTATAGAGACTGAGATGGCAGAAGACAGAGGAGTAGAAGTAGAAATAATTGAAGGTATGTGGCCTGGTGACCCCGTCTTACAAAGCAGGGACACAAAAGGTTTCATCTTTAGTCGATGGAAAGAGAAATAATGGAGTAAATAAAACTACATTGACCGACAGGAACAATAGAGAGACTGAAATGGTGATAAACCTTTATTGGCGGGAAGAATTAAGGAGAAGTAGCGGAGAGGCTCAAGGGAGCTGAAGTCAATAGACAGTGCCTAAAAATAGAAACATATTGTTTAGAGATGTGGAAATAGCCACTTAAAAGGGTTTGCCTCGGGAGCGGGGCTGGGGAGGCATTAGGATTTGTTCGTTGTTTTTCTTTATAAGCTCTTTGTACTGATGGAGATTTTTAAGTCTCGTTGCATTGGTTAGAATTAAGTTTAGTAGCAAGTGACAGAATGCCACAAATAACAGCTTAAATAAGAAAGATGGCTATTGTCTTCTCATGTAAATTTAGTTCAGGGGTAAGCAGCTCAGGACTGTTGTGGTGGCCCTGTTGTACACAGCCTTCAGGGCCCCAGGCTTCCCCAGTTCAGGGCTCCACAATGCCATCCCTAGGCTGCCATCTTCATCTTCATGGTCCAAGATGGCCACATCCGTGTTCCAGGTAGCAGAATGGAGGAAGAGAGGAAAAAGAGGGCAAATGGGGCACTGGCCCTGGCATGCTGCACCTTAGACAAGGGTCCGAGAAGCTGTCTCATGATACGTCCTCTTATATTTAATTGGCCAGAACGTAGTCACATGGCTACACCTGCTGTGTGAGCTGCAAATGAGCTGGGAAATGTAGTCTTTATACTAAATTTCTATGTCCATATTTTATTTTATTTTATTTTATTTTTTTTTATTTTTTTATTTATTTATTTTTTTGAGACGGAGTCTCGCTCTGTCACCCAGGCTGGAGTGCTGTGGCCGGATCTCAGCTCACTGCAAGCTCCGCCTCCCGGGTTCACGCCATTCTCCTGCCTCAGCCTCCTGAGTAGCTGGGACTACAGGCGCCCGCCACCTCACCCGGCTAGTTTTTTTGTATTTTTTAGTAGAGACAGGGTTTCACCGTGTTAGCCAGGATGGTCTTGATCTCCTGACCTCGTGATCCGCCCGTCTCGGCCTCCCAAAGTGCTGGGATTACAGGCTTGAGCCACCGCGCCCGGCCCTATGTCCATATTTTAAAACTCAATTACTATGGATAAAGGGGAGGATATATATTGTTGGAGAGCTAGCCACCCCTCCTACACTCACCTTGATATAAATAACAAAAATCACGAGCATTAACAATAAGACTGTGTTTTCATAAGATAATGCTGGAAAAGAAAATATCAAAAACTGGAAAGGATTGATAGAAGGAGAGAAGAATGGGTAGATGAATGGATACATGAGAAGCAGGCATGCTGGAATGATCATTGGGAAATCTAGGTAGTTGGTATGTTTAGTGTAAAATGTTCAACTTCTCTGTATACTTGAAAACATTAATAATGTTGTGAGAAAATAGGTTTAGGGAGAAAAAGAGCGATTATTTTTTAAACTATTTTTGAAATTCACAGCCGGTCTGTCCCAAGGACTTGGTTTTGCCCATTGCTCTTCTTTCCTCAGCTTTCCTTCAGGACTCCTTTGGTTCTTCATATCCTGACTTGCTTCTCCCACACCCAGTGCCCCGACTCCCTGCGTTTCTCTGCCCCTTTATGTTCTGGCTTCTGTCTAGGTCTTAATACACGGCTTCTGGTGCCTCGGGCTGGAGCCCCCCCCGGGTTACCCCCAATCTGAATATGAGTCAGAGAGAGTCCTGGCCCTGGTGGCCCAGCTCACTGGCATGACCGCCTGGGCAGGCTCCCCTCCCCCTTCCCTAGCTGGAATAATTAAACACAGTATTTTGTTCAACAACTTTGAAGACAATTTCCTTCCTTCCTCCCTCCATTTCCTCCTTTGTTTTGTGACAAAGTATAGCAGTTATATCATAGCTTATAGAATGATGAAGGGAGACAGGGCTAGTTCTAAGATACATGCACTTTATAAAACCATCAGCATAATTAAATCTCAATGCAGGTCATGGTGAGGTTTTGGCCAACCATTCACTGAGTCAGTGAGTATTCAGTGCTTCCTATGAACCAGACACCATAATGGCTGTGGGCATTGATTCATCGTGGACACCAGTCATTTGGGAAGCAGCTTAGTTTCCCAATGAAAGCTGTAACAGGGCCTGCTGATACACGATCTTTGGGGTGGCACTACAGCTGACCTTGCCTGATTAGAGGTCCTTTCGGGAATTTGGTAACTAAGCACCTTGGACGGGGGCTGGGGGCCTGTGCTAGAATGCATCCTCCTCTGCAGGGTTTGTGCTGAGAGCCGTATGCCATTGCTGGACTCAGACCACCTGCCCCTACTCATCACACAATCGCCTCATGATTCGAGCTCGCAGGTGTGTTTCATGCTTGGCAAAATCTGAAGTGAGCAAACTGTGCAGACTCTGTCTCTCTCTGTACCTTTCCAGTTCGATGCAATCCAGTTCCTTGCCTAAATAGTTCGTCCATTTATTCCATGTCAACAATCACCACTTACTTTCTTGATACTCTAGTTTATATGACTTTGGATAAACTTGTCATTGCCCAGATGAGTCTTTCATTATGTTGAGACATGCCATGCTATCCTTTCCTTTTTATTTTGCCTTGGAAAAAATTTAGTGTGTGGCCTTTGTGTAGTGTTTTCTGCCTAGTATTTCCAAACTGCCATTTCTGTAGAATTCAGCAAAAAGAGGAGAGGAGAGAAAATAAGGAGCGAAAGGGCAAAACAAAGCCAACTGTTTGGCTGGAAAACAAAAAAGCCTGCAGTCTCCTTAGCTAGCATTTCCTGTCAGGAACAACACGTGTTGAATTATTCACATTGTCTTCACTTTCCAGGTAAGAGCAGTAAAGCTTGTCAATAATGATGGGAAGGTTGCTGAACGCATCTGCCCCAGCCATCTGGCCTAAGTGACACTACTGGCCTCTTTATGCCCTTGAAAATACGTTATTTATTTATTTATTTATTTATTTATTTATTTATTTATTTTTGAGACAGAGTTTTGGTCTTATTGCCCAGGCTGGAGGGCAATGGCGTGATCTCGGCTCACCGCAACCTCTGCCTGCCGGGTTCAAGCAATTCTCCTGCCTCAGCCTCCCGAGTAGGTGGGATTACAGGCATGCACCACTACACCCGGCTAATTTTGTATTTTTAGTAGAGACTAAATGTTGGTCAGGCTGGTCTTGAGAAAATATGTTATTATCAGATGCACCTGGTGTGAATCAGGATAGATCAATTGCTTTGCTATTTCTTTGCAATGTCTTTGTAATAGAAGAGGACTGAGTTAATAATAAGAATAATAATAATTCAGGTGCCTCTTCCTAGGGCTTCCTCAGGACTCATCAGTTTGGGAGCTGATGGGCTAACCCCCTCCCCGTTCCTCCTGAGCAGGGGACACTGAGTAACACACTGGTGGGCTAACCCCTCCCCGTTCCTCCTGAGTAACACACTAAGTAACACACTGATGGGCTAACCCCCTCCCCGTTCCCCCTGAGTAACACACTGAGTAACACACTGGTGGGCTAACCCCCTCCCCGTTCCCCTGAGTAACACACTGAGTAACACACTGATGGGCTAACCCCTCCCTGTTCCTCCTGAGCAGGGGACACTGAGTAACACACTGATGGGCTAACCCCTCCCCGTTCCTCCTGAGTAACACACTAAGTAAGACACTGATGGGCTAACCCCCTCCCCGTTCCCCTGAGTAACACACTAAGTAACACACTGATGGGCTAACCCCCTCCCCGTTCCCCCTGAGTAACACACTGAGTAACACACTGATGGGCTAACCCCCTCCCCGCTCCCCTGAGTAACACACTAAGTAACACACTGATGGGCTAACCCCTCCCCGTTCCTCCTGAGTAACACACTAAGTAACACACTGATGGGCTAACCCCCTCCCCACTCCCCTGAGTAACACACTGAGTAACACACGATGGGCTAACCCCCTCCCCGTTCCCCCTGAGTAACACACTGAGTGACACACTGATGGGCTAACCCCCTCCCCGTTCCTCCTGAGCAGGGGACACTGAGTAACACACTGATGGGCTAACCCCTCCCCGTTCCTCCTGAGTAACACACTAAGTAACACACTGATGGGCTAACCCCCTCCCCGTTCCCCTGAGTAACACACTAAGTAACACACTGATGGGCTAACCCCCTCCCCGTTCCCCCTGAGTAACACACTGAGTAACACACTGATGGGCTAACCCCCTCCCCGCTCCCCCTGAGTAACACACTGAGTGACACACTGATGGGCTAACCCCTCCCTGTTCCTCCTGAGTAACACACTAAGTAACACACTGATGGGCTAACCCCCTCCCCGTTCCCCCTGAGTAACACACTGAGTGACACACTGATGGGCTAACCCCTCCCCGCTCCCCCTGAGTAACACACTGAGTGACACACTGATGGGCTAACCCCTCCCCATTCCTCCTGAGTAACACACTAAGTAACACACTGATGGGCTAACCCCCTCCCCGCTCCCCCTGAGTAACACACTGAGTGACACACTGATGGGCTAACCCCTCCCCGCTCCCCCTGAGTAACACACTGAGTGACACACTGATGGGCTAACCCCTCCCCGTTCCTCCTGAGTAACACACTAAGTAACACACTGATGGGCTAACCCCCTCCCCGTTCCCCCTGAGTAACACACTGAGTAACACACTGATGGGCTAACCCCCTCCCCGCTCCCCTGAGTAACACACTAAGTAACACACTGATGGGCTAACCCCTCCCCGTTCCTCCTGAGTAACACACTAAGTAACACACTGATGGGCTAACCCCCTCCCCGCTCCCCTGAGTAACACACTGAGTAACACACTGATGGGCTAACCCCCTCCCCGTTCCCCCTGAGTAACACACTAAGTAACACACTGATGGGCTAACCCCCTCCCCGCTCCCCTGAGTAACACACTGAGTAACACACTGATGGGCTAACCCCCTCCCTGCTCCCCTGAGTAAGGGACACTGAGGAACACACTGATGGGCTAACCCCCTCCCCTTTCCCCTGAGTAACACACTAAGTAACACACTGATGGGCTAACCCCCTCCCCATTTCTCCTGAGTAACACACTAAGTAACACACTGATGGGCTAACCCCCTCCCCGTTCCCCCTGAGTAACACACTGAGTAACACACTGATGGGCTAACCCCCTCCCCATTCCCCCTGAGTAAGGGACACTGAGTAACACACTGATGGGCTAACCCCCTCCCCGCTCCCCTGAGTAAGGGACACTGAGTGACACACTGATGGGCTAACCCCCTCCCCGTCCCCCTGAGTAAGGGACACTGAGTGACACACTGATGGGCTAACCCCCTCCCCTTTCCCCCTGAGTAACACACTGAGTGACACACTGATGGGCTAACCCCCTCCCCGTCCCCCTGAGTAACACACTGAGTGACACACTGATGGGCTAACCCCCTCCCCGCTCCCCCTGAGTAACACACTGAGTGACACACTGATGGGCTAACCCCCTCCCCATTCCCCCTGAGTAAGGGACACTGAGTGACACACTGATGGGCTAACCCCCTCCCCGCTCCCCCTGAGTAACACACTGATGGGCTAACCCCCTCCCCGTTTCTCCTGAGTAAGGAACACTGAGTAACACACTGATGGGCTAACCCCCTCCCCGTTTCTCCTGAGTAAGGGACACTGAGTAACACACTGATGGGCTAACCCCCTCCCCGTTCCCCTGAGTAAGGGACACTGAATAACACACTGATGGGCTAACCCCCTCCCCGCTCCCCCGAGTAAGGGACACTGAGTAACACACTGACGGGCTAACCCCTCCCCGTTCCTCCTGAGTAACACACTGAGTAACACACTGATGGGCTAACCCCTCCCCGTTCCCCCTGAGTAACACACTAAGTGACACACTGATGGGCTAACCCCTCCCTGTTCCCCCTGAGTAACACACTAAGTAATACACTGATGGGCTAACCCCCTCCCCGTTCCCCCTGAGTAAGGGACACTGAGTGACACACTGATGGGCTAACCCCCTCCCCGTTTCTCCTGAGTAAGGGACACTGAGTGACACACTGATGGGCTAACCCCCTCCCCGCTCCCCTGAGTAAGGGACACTGAGTAACACACTGATGGGCTAACCCCTCCCCGTTCCCCCTGAGTAACACACTAAGTAACACACTGATGGGCTAACCCCTCCCCGTTCCCCCTGAGTAACACACTAAGTGACACACTGATGGGCTAACCCCCTCCCCGCTCCCCTGAGTAACACACTAAGTGACACACTGATGGGCTAACCCCCTCCCCGTTCCCCCTGAGTAAGGGACACTGAGTAACACACTGATGGGCTAACCCCTCCCCGTTCCCCCTGAGTAACACACTAAGTAACACACTGATGGGCTAACCCCTCCCCGTTCCCCCTGAGTAAGGGACACTGAGTAACACACTGATGGGCTAACCCCCTCCCCGTTTCTCCTGAGTAAGGGAGCTGCTGGTGGCTCTCCTTGTTAATGCCTTTGGTACAAACTGCAGGACATATGAGAAGGAGCCTCTCTAAATGCATGCAGGTGGCTTCTTGCCTCGGGTAACAGCCTCATTGTCCCTTTGTGTCCTCACATTCAGTGAGTCTCCGGCAAAACAATAAGTGACACTGTAGAAAAGGCAGGAGGGCAAATAGGGATCCCTAAACAAAGAAGGTAGTTTGGGAAGAAGGAAAAAAAAGAAAGAAAGAAAATCCCTTGAAACATCTTAAAAGCAGCCTACCCTGAGCATGGCCGTATGAAAAGACATTCTCTTTTATTTCACCAAGTCGACTTGAGTTTACTTCTGTTTTTTCTTTTCTTTTCTTTTTTTTTTTACTTTAAGAGATTTTGTGGCACAAACAAGTTTCTCCAGAAATCAAGACAATGGGCATTTTAAAAGATCCATTGAAAGGATCTTTTAATTTAAGCTGACGTTTCAGACTATATTTTAATAATACCGGCTGCATAACAAAAGCAAAAAGAGCAACAGTCAAACAGCGCTTCGGGTGGAACGGCACCTTTCTCAGCGGCGCGCACAGTGACTTATAAACCTTGTTAATTCACAGGGCAAGCACCTCATCACCTGGACAAGCAGGCAGCGACGAGTGCCCTTTTTTGCAGATGGGCAACCAAGGAAGCAAGTGACCCTTCAGAGATTCCAGTGTCGTGGCCTGAACGTACAGAAATGTTCCAGGCCAGGCTGATCCTGCCGTCTTGCCCCCAAGCTGAAGAGGTCACAGCATCACTGTTCAAACCTCATGTCTTGGCCCTTTTCTGCTAGCCAGTGCCTCAGAGAGTCTACCGTACCTGGTAGGAGAAGGTGGCGGCTTTAAGTCCTGTGGCCAGTTCAAACCTAGGCCAGGACTCTTCTTTCTGTAATCAACTTGTTTTTCAACTTC